>NC_134170.1:1808457-1821548 GCF_033958435.1 Carettochelys insculpta
GTTAGGGTTAGGGTTAGGGTTAGGGTTAGGGTTAGGGTTAGGGTTAGGGTTAGGGTTAGGGTTAGGGTTAGGGTTAGGGTTAGGGTTAGGGTTAGGGTTAGGGTTAGGGTTAGGGTTAGGGTTAGGGTTAGGGTTAGGGTTAGGGTTAGGGTTAGGGTTAGGGTTAGGGTTAGGGTTAGGGTTAGGGTTAGGGTTAGGGTTAGGGTTAGGGTTAGGGTTAGGGTTAGGGTTAGGGTTAGGGTTAGGGTTAGGGTTAGGGTTAGGGTTAGGGTTAGGGTTAGGGTTAGGGTTAGGGTTAGGGTTAGGGTTAGGGTTAGGGTTAGGGTTAGGGTTAGGGTTAGGGTTAGGGTTAGGGTTAGGGTTAGGGTTAGGGTTAGGGTTAGGGTTAGGGTTAGGGTTAGGGTTAGGGTTAGGGTTAGGGTTAGGGTTAGGGTTAGGGTTAGGGTTAGGGTTAGGGTTAGGGTTAGGGTTAGGGTTAGGGTTAGGGTTAGGGTTAGGGTTAGGGTTAGGGTTAGGGTTAGGGTTAGGGTTAGGGTTAGGGTTAGGGTTAGGGTTAGGGTTAGGGTTAGGGTTAGGGTTAGGGTTAGGGTTAGGGTTAGGGTTAGGGTTAGGGTTAGGGTTAGGGTTAGGGTTAGGGTTAGGGTTAGGGTTAGGGTTAGGGTTAGGGTTAGGGTTAGGGTTAGGGTTAGGGTTAGGGTTAGGGTTAGGGTTAGGGTTAGGGTTAGGGTTAGGGTTAGGGTTAGGGTTAGGGTTAGGGTTAGGGTTAGGGTTAGGGTTAGGGTTAGGGTTAGGGTTAGGGTTAGGGTTAGGGTTAGGGTTAGGGTTAGGGTTAGGGTTAGGGTTAGGGTTAGGGTTAGGGTTAGGGTTAGGGTTAGGGTTAGGGTTAGGGTTAGGGTTAGGGTTAGGGTTAGGGTTAGGGTTAGGGTTAGGGTTAGGGTTAGGGTTAGGGTTAGGGTTAGGGTTAGGGTTAGGGTTAGGGTTAGGGTTAGGGTTAGGGTTAGGGTTAGGGTTAGGGTTAGGGTTAGGGTTAGGGTTAGGGTTAGGGTTAGGGTTAGGGTTAGGGTTAGGGTTAGGGTTAGGGTTAGGGTTAGGGTTAGGGTTAGGGTTAGGGTTAGGGTTAGGGTTAGGGTTAGGGTTAGGGTTAGGGTTAGGGTTAGGGTTAGGGTTAGGGTTAGGGTTAGGGTTAGGGTTAGGGTTAGGGTTAGGGTTAGGGTTAGGGTTAGGGTTAGGGTTAGGGTTAGGGTTAGGGTTAGGGTTAGGGTTAGGGTTAGGGTTAGGGTTAGGGTTAGGGTTAGGGTTAGGGTTAGGGTTAGGGTTAGGGTTAGGGTTAGGGTTAGGGTTAGGGTTAGGGTTAGGGTTAGGGTTAGGGTTAGGGTTAGGGTTAGGGTTAGGGTTAGGGTTAGGGTTAGGGTTAGGGTTAGGGTTAGGGTTAGGGTTAGGGTTAGGGTTAGGGTTAGGGTTAGGGTTAGGGTTAGGGTTAGGGTTAGGGTTAGGGTTAGGGTTAGGGTTAGGGTTAGGGTTAGGGTTAGGGTTAGGGTTAGGGTTAGGGTTAGGGTTAGGGTTAGGGTTAGGGTTAGGGTTAGGGTTAGGGTTAGGGTTAGGGTTAGGGTTAGGGTTAGGGTTAGGGTTAGGGTTAGGGTTAGGGTTAGGGTTAGGGTTAGGGTTAGGGTTAGGGTTAGGGTTAGGGTTAGGGTTAGGGTTAGGGTTAGGGTTAGGGTTAGGGTTAGGGTTAGGGTTAGGGTTAGGGTTAGGGTTAGGGTTAGGGTTAGGGTTAGGGTTAGGGTTAGGGTTAGGGTTAGGGTTAGGGTTAGGGTTAGGGTTAGGGTTAGGGTTAGGGTTAGGGTTAGGGTTAGGGTTAGGGTTAGGGTTAGGGTTAGGGTTAGGGTTAGGGTTAGGGTTAGGGTTAGGGTTAGGGTTAGGGTTAGGGTTAGGGTTAGGGTTAGGGTTAGGGTTAGGGTTAGGGTTAGGGTTAGGGTTAGGGTTAGGGTTAGGGTTAGGGTTAGGGTTAGGGTTAGGGTTAGGGTTAGGGTTAGGGTTAGGGTTAGGGTTAGGGTTAGGGTTAGGGTTAGGGTTAGGGTTAGGGTTAGGGTTAGGGTTAGGGTTAGGGTTAGGGTTAGGGTTAGGGTTAGGGTTAGGGTTAGGGTTAGGGTTAGGGTTAGGGTTAGGGTTAGGGTTAGGGTTAGGGTTAGGGTTAGGGTTAGGGTTAGGGTTAGGGTTAGGGTTAGGGTTAGGGTTAGGGTTAGGGTTAGGGTTAGGGTTAGGGTTAGGGTTAGGGTTAGGGTTAGGGTTAGGGTTAGGGTTAGGGTTAGGGTTAGGGTTAGGGTTAGGGTTAGGGTTAGGGTTAGGGTTAGGGTTAGGGTTAGGGTTAGGGTTAGGGTTAGGGTTAGGGTTAGGGTTAGGGTTAGGGTTAGGGTTAGGGTTAGGGTTAGGGTTAGGGTTAGGGTTAGGGTTAGGGTTAGGGTTAGGGTTAGGGTTAGGGTTAGGGTTAGGGTTAGGGTTAGGGTTAGGGTTAGGGTTAGGGTTAGGGTTAGGGTTAGGGTTAGGGTTAGGGTTAGGGTTAGGGTTAGGGTTAGGGTTAGGGTTAGGGTTAGGGTTAGGGTTAGGGTTAGGGTTAGGGTTAGGGTTAGGGTTAGGGTTAGGGTTAGGGTTAGGGTTAGGGTTAGGGTTAGGGTTAGGGTTAGGGTTAGGGTTAGGGTTAGGGTTAGGGTTAGGGTTAGGGTTAGGGTTAGGGTTAGGGTTAGGGTTAGGGTTAGGGTTAGGGTTAGGGTTAGGGTTAGGGTTAGGGTTAGGGTTAGGGTTAGGGTTAGGGTTAGGGTTAGGGTTAGGGTTAGGGTTAGGGTTAGGGTTAGGGTTAGGGTTAGGGTTAGGGTTAGGGTTAGGGTTAGGGTTAGGGTTAGGGTTAGGGTTAGGGTTAGGGTTAGGGTTAGGGTTAGGGTTAGGGTTAGGGTTAGGGTTAGGGTTAGGGTTAGGGTTAGGGTTAGGGTTAGGGTTAGGGTTAGGGTTAGGGTTAGGGTTAGGGTTAGGGTTAGGGTTAGGGTTAGGGTTAGGGTTAGGGTTAGGGTTAGGGTTAGGGTTAGGGTTAGGGTTAGGGTTAGGGTTAGGGTTAGGGTTAGGGTTAGGGTTAGGGTTAGGGTTAGGGTTAGGGTTAGGGTTAGGGTTAGGGTTAGGGTTAGGGTTAGGGTTAGGGTTAGGGTTAGGGTTAGGGTTAGGGTTAGGGTTAGGGTTAGGGTTAGGGTTAGGGTTAGGGTTAGGGTTAGGGTTAGGGTTAGGGTTAGGGTTAGGGTTAGGGTTAGGGTTAGGGTTAGGGTTAGGGTTAGGGTTAGGGTTAGGGTTAGGGTTAGGGTTAGGGTTAGGGTTAGGGTTAGGGTTAGGGTTAGGGTTAGGGTTAGGGTTAGGGTTAGGGTTAGGGTTAGGGTTAGGGTTAGGGTTAGGGTTAGGGTTAGGGTTAGGGTTAGGGTTAGGGTTAGGGTTAGGGTTAGGGTTAGGGTTAGGGTTAGGGTTAGGGTTAGGGTTAGGGTTAGGGTTAGGGTTAGGGTTAGGGTTAGGGTTAGGGTTAGGGTTAGGGTTAGGGTTAGGGTTAGGGTTAGGGTTAGGGTTAGGGTTAGGGTTAGGGTTAGGGTTAGGGTTAGGGTTAGGGTTAGGGTTAGGGTTAGGGTTAGGGTTAGGGTTAGGGTTAGGGTTAGGGTTAGGGTTAGGGTTAGGGTTAGGGTTAGGGTTAGGGTTAGGGTTAGGGTTAGGGTTAGGGTTAGGGTTAGGGTTAGGGTTAGGGTTAGGGTTAGGGTTAGGGTTAGGGTTAGGGTTAGGGTTAGGGTTAGGGTTAGGGTTAGGGTTAGGGTTAGGGTTAGGGTTAGGGTTAGGGTTAGGGTTAGGGTTAGGGTTAGGGTTAGGGTTAGGGTTAGGGTTAGGGTTAGGGTTAGGGTTAGGGTTAGGGTTAGGGTTAGGGTTAGGGTTAGGGTTAGGGTTAGGGTTAGGGTTAGGGTTAGGGTTAGGGTTAGGGTTAGGGTTAGGGTTAGGGTTAGGGTTAGGGTTAGGGTTAGGGTTAGGGTTAGGGTTAGGGTTAGGGTTAGGGTTAGGGTTAGGGTTAGGGTTAGGGTTAGGGTTAGGGTTAGGGTTAGGGTTAGGGTTAGGGTTAGGGTTAGGGTTAGGGTTAGGGTTAGGGTTAGGGTTAGGGTTAGGGTTAGGGTTAGGGTTAGGGTTAGGGTTAGGGTTAGGGTTAGGGTTAGGGTTAGGGTTAGGGTTAGGGTTAGGGTTAGGGTTAGGGTTAGGGTTAGGGTTAGGGTTAGGGTTAGGGTTAGGGTTAGGGTTAGGGTTAGGGTTAGGGTTAGGGTTAGGGTTAGGGTTAGGGTTAGGGTTAGGGTTAGGGTTAGGGTTAGGGTTAGGGTTAGGGTTAGGGTTAGGGTTAGGGTTAGGGTTAGGGTTAGGGTTAGGGTTAGGGTTAGGGTTAGGGTTAGGGTTAGGGTTAGGGTTAGGGTTAGGGTTAGGGTTAGGGTTAGGGTTAGGGTTAGGGTTAGGGTTAGGGTTAGGGTTAGGGTTAGGGTTAGGGTTAGGGTTAGGGTTAGGGTTAGGGTTAGGGTTAGGGTTAGGGTTAGGGTTAGGGTTAGGGTTAGGGTTAGGGTTAGGGTTAGGGTTAGGGTTAGGGTTAGGGTTAGGGTTAGGGTTAGGGTTAGGGTTAGGGTTAGGGTTAGGGTTAGGGTTAGGGTTAGGGTTAGGGTTAGGGTTAGGGTTAGGGTTAGGGTTAGGGTTAGGGTTAGGGTTAGGGTTAGGGTTAGGGTTAGGGTTAGGGTTAGGGTTAGGGTTAGGGTTAGGGTTAGGGTTAGGGTTAGGGTTAGGGTTAGGGTTAGGGTTAGGGTTAGGGTTAGGGTTAGGGTTAGGGTTAGGGTTAGGGTTAGGGTTAGGGTTAGGGTTAGGGTTAGGGTTAGGGTTAGGGTTAGGGTTAGGGTTAGGGTTAGGGTTAGGGTTAGGGTTAGGGTTAGGGTTAGGGTTAGGGTTAGGGTTAGGGTTAGGGTTAGGGTTAGGGTTAGGGTTAGGGTTAGGGTTAGGGTTAGGGTTAGGGTTAGGGTTAGGGTTAGGGTTAGGGTTAGGGTTAGGGTTAGGGTTAGGGTTAGGGTTAGGGTTAGGGTTAGGGTTAGGGTTAGGGTTAGGGTTAGGGTTAGGGTTAGGGTTAGGGTTAGGGTTAGGGTTAGGGTTAGGGTTAGGGTTAGGGTTAGGGTTAGGGTTAGGGTTAGGGTTAGGGTTAGGGTTAGGGTTAGGGTTAGGGTTAGGGTTAGGGTTAGGGTTAGGGTTAGGGTTAGGGTTAGGGTTAGGGTTAGGGTTAGGGTTAGGGTTAGGGTTAGGGTTAGGGTTAGGGTTAGGGTTAGGGTTAGGGTTAGGGTTAGGGTTAGGGTTAGGGTTAGGGTTAGGGTTAGGGTTAGGGTTAGGGTTAGGGTTAGGGTTAGGGTTAGGGTTAGGGTTAGGGTTAGGGTTAGGGTTAGGGTTAGGGTTAGGGTTAGGGTTAGGGTTAGGGTTAGGGTTAGGGTTAGGGTTAGGGTTAGGGTTAGGGTTAGGGTTAGGGTTAGGGTTAGGGTTAGGGTTAGGGTTAGGGTTAGGGTTAGGGTTAGGGTTAGGGTTAGGGTTAGGGTTAGGGTTAGGGTTAGGGTTAGGGTTAGGGTTAGGGTTAGGGTTAGGGTTAGGGTTAGGGTTAGGGTTAGGGTTAGGGTTAGGGTTAGGGTTAGGGTTAGGGTTAGGGTTAGGGTTAGGGTTAGGGTTAGGGTTAGGGTTAGGGTTAGGGTTAGGGTTAGGGTTAGGGTTAGGGTTAGGGTTAGGGTTAGGGTTAGGGTTAGGGTTAGGGTTAGGGTTAGGGTTAGGGTTAGGGTTAGGGTTAGGGTTAGGGTTAGGGTTAGGGTTAGGGTTAGGGTTAGGGTTAGGGTTAGGGTTAGGGTTAGGGTTAGGGTTAGGGTTAGGGTTAGGGTTAGGGTTAGGGTTAGGGTTAGGGTTAGGGTTAGGGTTAGGGTTAGGGTTAGGGTTAGGGTTAGGGTTAGGGTTAGGGTTAGGGTTAGGGTTAGGGTTAGGGTTAGGGTTAGGGTTAGGGTTAGGGTTAGGGTTAGGGTTAGGGTTAGGGTTAGGGTTAGGGTTAGGGTTAGGGTTAGGGTTAGGGTTAGGGTTAGGGTTAGGGTTAGGGTTAGGGTTAGGGTTAGGGTTAGGGTTAGGGTTAGGGTTAGGGTTAGGGTTAGGGTTAGGGTTAGGGTTAGGGTTAGGGTTAGGGTTAGGGTTAGGGTTAGGGTTAGGGTTAGGGTTAGGGTTAGGGTTAGGGTTAGGGTTAGGGTTAGGGTTAGGGTTAGGGTTAGGGTTAGGGTTAGGGTTAGGGTTAGGGTTAGGGTTAGGGTTAGGGTTAGGGTTAGGGTTAGGGTTAGGGTTAGGGTTAGGGTTAGGGTTAGGGTTAGGGTTAGGGTTAGGGTTAGGGTTAGGGTTAGGGTTAGGGTTAGGGTTAGGGTTAGGGTTAGGGTTAGGGTTAGGGTTAGGGTTAGGGTTAGGGTTAGGGTTAGGGTTAGGGTTAGGGTTAGGGTTAGGGTTAGGGTTAGGGTTAGGGTTAGGGTTAGGGTTAGGGTTAGGGTTAGGGTTAGGGTTAGGGTTAGGGTTAGGGTTAGGGTTAGGGTTAGGGTTAGGGTTAGGGTTAGGGTTAGGGTTAGGGTTAGGGTTAGGGTTAGGGTTAGGGTTAGGGTTAGGGTTAGGGTTAGGGTTAGGGTTAGGGTTAGGGTTAGGGTTAGGGTTAGGGTTAGGGTTAGGGTTAGGGTTAGGGTTAGGGTTAGGGTTAGGGTTAGGGTTAGGGTTAGGGTTAGGGTTAGGGTTAGGGTTAGGGTTAGGGTTAGGGTTAGGGTTAGGGTTAGGGTTAGGGTTAGGGTTAGGGTTAGGGTTAGGGTTAGGGTTAGGGTTAGGGTTAGGGTTAGGGTTAGGGTTAGGGTTAGGGTTAGGGTTAGGGTTAGGGTTAGGGTTAGGGTTAGGGTTAGGGTTAGGGTTAGGGTTAGGGTTAGGGTTAGGGTTAGGGTTAGGGTTAGGGTTAGGGTTAGGGTTAGGGTTAGGGTTAGGGTTAGGGTTAGGGTTAGGGTTAGGGTTAGGGTTAGGGTTAGGGTTAGGGTTAGGGTTAGGGTTAGGGTTAGGGTTAGGGTTAGGGTTAGGGTTAGGGTTAGGGTTAGGGTTAGGGTTAGGGTTAGGGTTAGGGTTAGGGTTAGGGTTAGGGTTAGGGTTAGGGTTAGGGTTAGGGTTAGGGTTAGGGTTAGGGTTAGGGTTAGGGTTAGGGTTAGGGTTAGGGTTAGGGTTAGGGTTAGGGTTAGGGTTAGGGTTAGGGTTAGGGTTAGGGTTAGGGTTAGGGTTAGGGTTAGGGTTAGGGTTAGGGTTAGGGTTAGGGTTAGGGTTAGGGTTAGGGTTAGGGTTAGGGTTAGGGTTAGGGTTAGGGTTAGGGTTAGGGTTAGGGTTAGGGTTAGGGTTAGGGTTAGGGTTAGGGTTAGGGTTAGGGTTAGGGTTAGGGTTAGGGTTAGGGTTAGGGTTAGGGTTAGGGTTAGGGTTAGGGTTAGGGTTAGGGTTAGGGTTAGGGTTAGGGTTAGGGTTAGGGTTAGGGTTAGGGTTAGGGTTAGGGTTAGGGTTAGGGTTAGGGTTAGGGTTAGGGTTAGGGTTAGGGTTAGGGTTAGGGTTAGGGTTAGGGTTAGGGTTAGGGTTAGGGTTAGGGTTAGGGTTAGGGTTAGGGTTAGGGTTAGGGTTAGGGTTAGGGTTAGGGTTAGGGTTAGGGTTAGGGTTAGGGTTAGGGTTAGGGTTAGGGTTAGGGTTAGGGTTAGGGTTAGGGTTAGGGTTAGGGTTAGGGTTAGGGTTAGGGTTAGGGTTAGGGTTAGGGTTAGGGTTAGGGTTAGGGTTAGGGTTAGGGTTAGGGTTAGGGTTAGGGTTAGGGTTAGGGTTAGGGTTAGGGTTAGGGTTAGGGTTAGGGTTAGGGTTAGGGTTAGGGTTAGGGTTAGGGTTAGGGTTAGGGTTAGGGTTAGGGTTAGGGTTAGGGTTAGGGTTAGGGTTAGGGTTAGGGTTAGGGTTAGGGTTAGGGTTAGGGTTAGGGTTAGGGTTAGGGTTAGGGTTAGGGTTAGGGTTAGGGTTAGGGTTAGGGTTAGGGTTAGGGTTAGGGTTAGGGTTAGGGTTAGGGTTAGGGTTAGGGTTAGGGTTAGGGTTAGGGTTAGGGTTAGGGTTAGGGTTAGGGTTAGGGTTAGGGTTAGGGTTAGGGTTAGGGTTAGGGTTAGGGTTAGGGTTAGGGTTAGGGTTAGGGTTAGGGTTAGGGTTAGGGTTAGGGTTAGGGTTAGGGTTAGGGTTAGGGTTAGGGTTAGGGTTAGGGTTAGGGTTAGGGTTAGGGTTAGGGTTAGGGTTAGGGTTAGGGTTAGGGTTAGGGTTAGGGTTAGGGTTAGGGTTAGGGTTAGGGTTAGGGTTAGGGTTAGGGTTAGGGTTAGGGTTAGGGTTAGGGTTAGGGTTAGGGTTAGGGTTAGGGTTAGGGTTAGGGTTAGGGTTAGGGTTAGGGTTAGGGTTAGGGTTAGGGTTAGGGTTAGGGTTAGGGTTAGGGTTAGGGTTAGGGTTAGGGTTAGGGTTAGGGTTAGGGTTAGGGTTAGGGTTAGGGTTAGGGTTAGGGTTAGGGTTAGGGTTAGGGTTAGGGTTAGGGTTAGGGTTAGGGTTAGGGTTAGGGTTAGGGTTAGGGTTAGGGTTAGGGTTAGGGTTAGGGTTAGGGTTAGGGTTAGGGTTAGGGTTAGGGTTAGGGTTAGGGTTAGGGTTAGGGTTAGGGTTAGGGTTAGGGTTAGGGTTAGGGTTAGGGTTAGGGTTAGGGTTAGGGTTAGGGTTAGGGTTAGGGTTAGGGTTAGGGTTAGGGTTAGGGTTAGGGTTAGGGTTAGGGTTAGGGTTAGGGTTAGGGTTAGGGTTAGGGTTAGGGTTAGGGTTAGGGTTAGGGTTAGGGTTAGGGTTAGGGTTAGGGTTAGGGTTAGGGTTAGGGTTAGGGTTAGGGTTAGGGTTAGGGTTAGGGTTAGGGTTAGGGTTAGGGTTAGGGTTAGGGTTAGGGTTAGGGTTAGGGTTAGGGTTAGGGTTAGGGTTAGGGTTAGGGTTAGGGTTAGGGTTAGGGTTAGGGTTAGGGTTAGGGTTAGGGTTAGGGTTAGGGTTAGGGTTAGGGTTAGGGTTAGGGTTAGGGTTAGGGTTAGGGTTAGGGTTAGGGTTAGGGTTAGGGTTAGGGTTAGGGTTAGGGTTAGGGTTAGGGTTAGGGTTAGGGTTAGGGTTAGGGTTAGGGTTAGGGTTAGGGTTAGGGTTAGGGTTAGGGTTAGGGTTAGGGTTAGGGTTAGGGTTAGGGTTAGGGTTAGGGTTAGGGTTAGGGTTAGGGTTAGGGTTAGGGTTAGGGTTAGGGTTAGGGTTAGGGTTAGGGTTAGGGTTAGGGTTAGGGTTAGGGTTAGGGTTAGGGTTAGGGTTAGGGTTAGGGTTAGGGTTAGGGTTAGGGTTAGGGTTAGGGTTAGGGTTAGGGTTAGGGTTAGGGTTAGGGTTAGGGTTAGGGTTAGGGTTAGGGTTAGGGTTAGGGTTAGGGTTAGGGTTAGGGTTAGGGTTAGGGTTAGGGTTAGGGTTAGGGTTAGGGTTAGGGTTAGGGTTAGGGTTAGGGTTAGGGTTAGGGTTAGGGTTAGGGTTAGGGTTAGGGTTAGGGTTAGGGTTAGGGTTAGGGTTAGGGTTAGGGTTAGGGTTAGGGTTAGGGTTAGGGTTAGGGTTAGGGTTAGGGTTAGGGTTAGGGTTAGGGTTAGGGTTAGGGTTAGGGTTAGGGTTAGGGTTAGGGTTAGGGTTAGGGTTAGGGTTAGGGTTAGGGTTAGGGTTAGGGTTAGGGTTAGGGTTAGGGTTAGGGTTAGGGTTAGGGTTAGGGTTAGGGTTAGGGTTAGGGTTAGGGTTAGGGTTCAGGGTTAGGGTTAGGGTTAGGGTTAGGGTTAGGGTTAGGGTTAGGGTTAGGGTTAGGGTTAGGGTTAGGGTTAGGGTTAGGGTTAGGGTTAGGGTTAGGGTTAGGGTTAGGGTTAGGGTTAGGGTTAGGGTTAGGGTTAGGGTTAGGGTTAGGGTTAGGGTTAGGGTTAGGGTTAGGGTTAGGGTTAGGGTTAGGGTTAGGGTTAGGGTTAGGGTTAGGGTTAGGGTTAGGGTTAGGGTTAGGGTTAGGGTTAGGGTTAGGGTTAGGGTTAGGGTTAGGGTTAGGGTTAGGGTTAGGGTTAGGGTTAGGGTTAGGGTTAGGGTTAGGGTTAGGGTTAGGGTTAGGGTTAGGGTTAGGGTTAGGGTTAGGGTTAGGGTTAGGGTTAGGGTTAGGGTTAGGGTTAGGGTTAGGGTTAGGGTTAGGGTTAGGGTTAGGGTTAGGGTTAGGGTTAGGGTTAGGGTTAGGGTTAGGGTTAGGGTTAGGGTTAGGGTTAGGGTTAGGGTTAGGGTTAGGGTTAGGGTTAGGGTTAGGGTTAGGGTTAGGGTTAGGGTTAGGGTTAGGGTTAGGGTTAGGGTTAGGGTTAGGGTTAGGGTTAGGGTTAGGGTTAGGGTTAGGGTTAGGGTTAGGGTTAGGGTTAGGGTTAGGGTTAGGGTTAGGGTTAGGGTTAGGGTTAGGGTTAGGGTTAGGGTTAGGGTTAGGGTTAGGGTTAGGGTTAGGGTTAGGGTTAGGGTTAGGGTTAGGGTTAGGGTTAGGGTTAGGGTTAGGGTTAGGGTTAGGGTTAGGGTTAGGGTTAGGGTTAGGGTTAGGGTTAGGGTTAGGGTTAGGGTTAGGGTTAGGGTTAGGGTTAGGGTTAGGGTTAGGGTTAGGGTTAGGGTTAGGGTTAGGGTTAGGGTTAGGGTTAGGGTTAGGGTTAGGGTTAGGGTTAGGGTTAGGGTTAGGGTTAGGGTTAGGGTTAGGGTTAGGGTTAGGGTTAGGGTTAGGGTTAGGGTTAGGGTTAGGGTTAGGGTTAGGGTTAGGGTTAGGGTTAGGGTTAGGGTTAGGGTTAGGGTTAGGGTTAGGGTTAGGGTTAGGGTTAGGGTTAGGGTTAGGGTTAGGGTTAGGGTTAGGGTTAGGGTTAGGGTTAGGGTTAGGGTTAGGGTTAGGGTTAGGGTTAGGGTTAGGGTTAGGGTTAGGGTTAGGGTTAGGGTTAGGGTTAGGGTTAGGGTTAGGGTTAGGGTTAGGGTTAGGGTTAGGGTTAGGGTTAGGGTTAGGGTTAGGGTTAGGGTTAGGGTTAGGGTTAGGGTTAGGGTTAGGGTTAGGGTTAGGGTTAGGGTTAGGGTTAGGGTTAGGGTTAGGGTTAGGGTTAGGGTTAGGGTTAGGGTTAGGGTTAGGGTTAGGGTTAGGGTTAGGGTTAGGGTTAGGGTTAGGGTTAGGGTTAGGGTTAGGGTTAGGGTTAGGGTTAGGGTTAGGGTTAGGGTTAGGGTTAGGGTTAGGGTTAGGGTTAGGGTTAGGGTTAGGGTTAGGGTTAGGGTTAGGGTTAGGGTTAGGGTTAGGGTTAGGGTTAGGGTTAGGGTTAGGGTTAGGGTTAGGGTTAGGGTTAGGGTTAGGGTTAGGGTTAGGGTTAGGGTTAGGGTTAGGGTTAGGGTTAGGGTTAGGGTTAGGGTTAGGGTTAGGGTTAGGGTTAGGGTTAGGGTTAGGGTTAGGGTTAGGGTTAGGGTTAGGGTTAGGGTTAGGGTTAGGGTTAGGGTTAGGGTTAGGGTTAGGGTTAGGGTTAGGGTTAGGGTTAGGGTTAGGGTTAGGGTTAGGGTTAGGGTTAGGGTTAGGGTTAGGGTTAGGGTTAGGGTTAGGGTTAGGGTTAGGGTTAGGGTTAGGGTTAGGGTTAGGGTTAGGGTTAGGGTTAGGGTTAGGGTTAGGGTTAGGGTTAGGGTTAGGGTTAGGGTTAGGGTTAGGGTTAGGGTTAGGGTTAGGGTTAGGGTTAGGGTTAGGGTTAGGGTTAGGGTTAGGGTTAGGGTTAGGGTTAGGGTTAGGGTTAGGGTTAGGGTTAGGGTTAGGGTTAGGGTTAGGGTTAGGGTTAGGGTTAGGGTTAGGGTTAGGGTTAGGGTTAGGGTTAGGGTTAGGGTTAGGGTTAGGGTTAGGGTTAGGGTTAGGGTTAGGGTTAGGGTTAGGGTTAGGGTTAGGGTTAGGGTTAGGGTTAGGGTTAGGGTTAGGGTTAGGGTTAGGGTTAGGGTTAGGGTTAGGGTTAGGGTTAGGGTTAGGGTTAGGGTTAGGGTTAGGGTTAGGGTTAGGGTTAGGGTTAGGGTTAGGGTTAGGGTTAGGGTTAGGGTTAGGGTTAGGGTTAGGGTTAGGGTTAGGGTTAGGGTTAGGGTTAGGGTTAGGGTTAGGGTTAGGGTTAGGGTTAGGGTTAGGGTTAGGGTTAGGGTTAGGGTTAGGGTTAGGGTTAGGGTTAGGGTTAGGGTTAGGGTTAGGGTTAGGGTTAGGGTTAGGGTTAGGGTTAGGGTTAGGGTTAGGGTTAGGGTTAGGGTTAGGGTTAGGGTTAGGGTTAGGGTTAGGGTTAGGGTTAGGGTTAGGGTTAGGGTTAGGGTTAGGGTTAGGGTTAGGGTTAGGGTTAGGGTTAGGGTTAGGGTTAGGGTTAGGGTTAGGGTTAGGGTTAGGGTTAGGGTTAGGGTTAGGGTTAGGGTTAGGGTTAGGGTTAGGGTTAGGGTTAGGGTTAGGGTTAGGGTTAGGGTTAGGGTTAGGGTTAGGGTTAGGGTTAGGGTTAGGGTTAGGGTTAGGGTTAGGGTTAGGGTTAGGGTTAGGGTTAGGGTTAGGGTTAGGGTTAGGGTTAGGGTTAGGGTTAGGGTTAGGGTTAGGGTTAGGGTTAGGGTTAGGGTTAGGGTTAGGGTTAGGGTTAGGGTTAGGGTTAGGGTTAGGGTTAGGGTTAGGGTTAGGGTTAGGGTTAGGGTTAGGGTTAGGGTTAGGGTTAGGGTTAGGGTTAGGGTTAGGAGGTAGGGTAGGGGGGTAGGTAAGGGTTAGGGAGGTTAGGGTAGGGTTAGGGTGTGGGGGTCGGGGGTGGGGTAGGAGGGTCGGGGGGTGGGGGTAGGGAGGGTGGGGGTGGGGGTGGGGCTGAGGGGTAGGGGTAGGGGGGTGGGGGTAGGGTGTGGTGAGGGTAGGGTAGAGGGGTGGGTGAGGGTGGTGGGGGTGGGGGTAGGGGGGTGGG